>NC_135389.1:1540000-1587500 GCF_051989625.1 Stigmatopora argus | reverse complement strand
TCGTGTCACGGCGCCGTCAAATTGCAGTTTTTTTTACCCTCGATTCAGTCATCATTTTTTTCCCAACAAAAGCGAGTAACAATATATGAGTAAATACGGTTATCTAATCTAATCTAATAGATTTTAGCGCGGTTGAGGGAAAGTACTGATATTTTCCTGAAATAAGACTTTACACTGGTCAAGGGTAAAGTAATATCAGATCATGTATTGTTTTTCAATAACTCTGGAATTGAAAACACTTGGAAGGCATTGCAATCTGTGTTCTTCCTAGTATTTTTAACTTTCCATTGCGGGAAATACTGAACACGCAAAGGTTCATTTTAAGAAGGTAAAATTTATATATGGTTTCTCTGGGTCGCATTTGGGTTAGGGCGTCCAGGGAGACCGTAATTTTAAACAGGGTGTAATGTCTTTAAATGACATACACATTTTTGGAGCTTCATGCTGTCTGATGCATATTTTGGCACAGGAAACATCGGTATTTCCTTCTCTTCCACCGAAATAACAGTGAAGCCATGCGCTACATGCACATCGTCATATTTCCTCTTTTTGGCTTCCGGGTGACTTATGATTTACTCGCTATCCGCGTTGCCCTTTGCCTTTCTTTCCATCCCTTTAAAAAAATTCCACGGTGTCGCTGACTCGCTGGATAGTTCAGCTCTGTGGTGTTTGTTCTTCTTTGGTGCCATAGCGAACTCTGTGAGCGCGGCACTGATAAATCCCGAGTTAATGTGCATTGACACTTTATTGTAAAAGTATGTTTTTATAAATCAGGAGCTCCCAATGATTGTTATGCAGGAAATGTATTAACATTTTGGGGGATTTTTTATTCTTGGATCTTGTTTTTGGATATTGGAACAGTTATTTCCATATCAAAAGGTTTCATATCCTAAAAATGTTGTATGTAGAAACATTCATAAGTAGAGGTACAATTGTATATTTTATTTCTTGCTTTAACATTCAGTGTGGACCTATATGCCATTTCCTTAATTGAGAAAAAATAAAAAGTGAAATAAAAAAATCACAATTGCTTCATATCAATGTGATTTGATATCAAAATCCATCTGGATATTTCCGGAAGTGGGCTCAAATACAATGTTGTAAAACACAGCTGCTCTATCATTGCCTGATGTCTCCCTTCCTGATCTGAAGAAATACACCCCTTGTTTACTGTGGCGATTCCACTCGCAGAGGCCCTGCAACAAAGTAACCACCACCACCATTTTGAATGTAATTTATCATAGTTCAACTTGTGTCATACCTGATCATTGATTGGTTTAGTTAAACCCACGCTGACTGAGACATCAGGAGTCAGGTGGAATTCTAACCACACAGCAACACCATGACAGTGACCGCTCCTGAAACAGAATGAGGACTTCTGTGAAAAAAACAAACAAATAATCCTGTCGTCCTGCATAATTTGTCCATTATACTGTTAAATGTACAGTAATATGTTTCACAATTTTCAGTACTTTTTCCTTGACAAAATATCCAGCAGCTCGGGGTTTAGGAATAGACTTCACTTTGAATGGAATAGGGTCAGACTACAGGGGAGACACAGAGATGGACAACAAAAGAAGTCAGGTTGGGAAACCTAATCAACTGTTTCAGGACACGTTACCCTATTGTCCTGTTCTGTCTGAATGGTCCAATGCAGCAGTTCTGGATATATGTAATAGAGAAACTCTTCCTCTTTGGACAGTGATCTTAATGGCTTGAAAATACACTGCTACCAAAAATTAAAGGAATACGTATTTTTATTGAGCCTGGCATGAAATCAATTAAATCTGTCTGCTAATTTTCTGGTTGGTTAAGCAGCTGAGGGCATCGTTAATCCTTTTAAGCCGTACTGATGTTTGTGGACTTAAAAACAGGTGCAGGACTTTGGCAACAATTTGAAAACCCTCAAAACAGGGCTGATTTTACATGTGGTGTCATTTCAATTGTTTCCCTTTATTTTTTGGGGGTAGTTTTTTAACTTATGCTGGTTTTGGGTTGTGTAATCATCTCTACTGGCAGAATGAGGTGATTCCTTAACACTACAGAATTTGCTTAGGTTTTAGAAGATCTCTAGGATGGCACATCCACAGCACAATCTCCAGAACATGGAGATGCCAGGAGACTGGTGGATACAACTGGACAGAGCTGTAAAAAAGTCAAGCATGCATACAAGGACACAGCCTCACAGGATACTGAAAACCATTTGAGTTGAAAAAATTAAGTTTTTGAAAAAAAGGGACGACCCTGCCATTTCGCTTTGATTTTAGGGTGTTTACACAATTGAGCCATCTCTAGGCTCGCACAACTACCAACTGAACCCTTTAAAATAGCTCAAAGCGTCCCAATTTTGTATGAAAGATGTGACGAAACAAACAAAGAGAGAAAATTATAAGTAAATGATTTATTGATGTCTTAAAATGAATAACAAGCATACAAAATGTATCCGTGTTGAAACGCATGGGAACAAGACATTTAAAAAAAATATAGATTATATTTAGATATTAATTGTTAGGATTGGGTTGTTATTGTTTTTTCATTGTTTTCTCTGTGTGTTCTTATGTTCAATTCCCTACTCTTATTTGTCCCTCTTGATTTTCCGTTCCTCGCATGCAGCTGCGCGTCATTTAGAATTAGTTCCTGTTTTGTCTATTTAAACTCCACTCCTAACCCTAACCCTTATTTCGTCATCGTCAGATTGTACTGCTTTTGTTTGTCCACGCAATGTTTCCTCATTACTTCGATCCATGTTCCATGTGCCTCGTTCCTCGCTTTTTATGTGATTCGATTTCTAAGTCTTTGTTATTTTCTAAGATCCCGTCGCCATCAATGGGTGTTTTAAATGTCAATTTCCTTCCTTTATGACATAGCAGACCCCACCCCTGTAACTCGTTGAAGTCGCCGTTTAGCTGCCACTCGCAATTTGTTTTTTCTCTGCTCGTGTTCAATGGCAGTATATAAAATTTGGTGAGTTGGTACTTGGTGGTGGAAAACTACACAAAAGATGTCACTGGTAGTTACGTCCCACACCAAACAGGAAGTCGGCTATCTTGGATTGAAGGGGGAAAAATAGCGATTTTTGACTGTTTCCTGGCTGCACATTTGAACGAACACGTTCTATGGACTTTTGACATATCTGCCTCAAAGTGGCTCTATGCCCAGCACTTGCATCATCAAAAGTTATCAGAACAAAGATTTTTCAGTATGGGGAATGCAGAATTATTAAGCAAGTTGTATTTTTGAGGATTAATTTTATTACTGAAAAAACAACCACGTTCCTAATGAACCCAAAAGGATCAATAATATTGGAGTGGGGCTTTTTTTAATTTTTTTTTAGCAATTTTTGGTGGCTATCTGTGTGAGCAGGTGACGACTACTGTGCATAATTCTTAGGCAACTTAAGAAAAAACAAAAATATATCAATTAGAATTTTTTTTTTTCACAAGGGAATAAACAGTTCAACAATTACAAATATGCATTTCTGACAGTTAAAAAGAAATCAGGGATCAATATAGCCACCTTTCTTTGCAAGGACACTCAAAAGTCTGTCATCAATGGATTATGTCAGTGTTTTGATCTGTTCATGATGAACAGTGCATGAAGCAGCAACCACAGCCTCCAAAATACTGTCCAGCGTCGTGTACTATTTCACCTCCTTGTAAATCTCACATTTGATGAGGGACCACATGTTCAAGGAGGCCATGTCATTAGTTTTTCTTCTGTTAGGCCTTTTCTTGCCAGTCAGGCTGTGGAGTATTTGGATGCGTGTGATGGAGCATTGTGTTGCATGAAAATCATGTTTTTCTGGAAGGATGCGGACTTCTACCTGTACCCCTGCTTGAAGGTGTCTTCCAGAAATTGGCAGGAGGACTGGGAGTTGAGGGTGACTCCATCCTCAACCCGTAAAGGCCATAGAAGCTCATCTTTGATGATAGCTGCCCATACCAGTACCCCACCTCCACCTTGCCCTCAGACTGGAGCGCCCTGCCATTTACCGATGCACCCACGGGTCCATCTATCTGGCCCTCATTTCATCAGCAATGTTCCCTCCAAGCAGTGTGCGTTTGCACACTACTATCTTGTTCTCCACACACAGCAAACAAATGCAGTGCACAAAATAAAATTCAACCTGAATTGTTAAAAAAAAAGATTCGTTTTTGCTGTGCCATTTTGCAACACAACTCAGAGAGTGGCAGCCGGTCACGGACAAACAACAAGAAATTGTAATTATGAATAAAACTATGACTAACACCGTGTCCAGCCAATGATATGATGGGGTTCAGGTCTGTGTGTTTACTTCTGTGGCATGAGTAAATGTTAAGGACATTGATTGGCTGCATAAGATAGACATTCCGCCTAAGTTTTGCAGGTTAGCATATAGCTAACGGTTCGATGGAGTTGCTGCCAACCCTTTTTCATGGCTAAACGACCAGGCTGTGGGACAGCCACTCAACAAGCCAAAGGTTCTTTTAAGATGTAATGGCTGTCAGAGTATGTGCAAAGAGAAGAACAAGTGGTGAAATGGGGTGAAAGTTCTCTTCTGCAAAACAGGCAGCTAAGCTAAAGTTGTAAGAGTTTTCCAATGGAAAGATATTGCATATAAATGGAAGCTTTACTGCCTCAAGTGGCACATTCAGCAGAAAACTAATTTGAATGAGAAGTGAGAAGGACAAACGTGAAAAATAAGGTAAAAATTTAAATCAAGTATGCATACTCCAGGGACATTCATAAATATGTTTTATTCATAGATATTAATCATTAAATTTTATTATGAATAGATCATTTATGGGTAGTAGACATACCTGTTAATTGCTTATTGCGCCCCTTATTAATGATTGCAATTCCCCTTATTAAGTGATAAAAAAAAACATACAAATGCAACGGCCGGGTTGGCTGTTTGCCCTGCCTCCACCCTCACTTTCACTATCGATGGGCTGTTTTCTTTTGCATTCCCTTCAAAATATTCCGAAAATGATGCACACAAATGTCCTCACAATAGGATAACGCACGACCACTTGCCAACGAGAAGTAGTCTTGTTAGCGGTCGCTCCGCCAACGGGAGCTAACAGGCTAAGGGGAAAAAACACTGAAAAAATGCTTATGGCAGGTGGGATACAGGTGTGTGCCTATAGTGAACAATTACGATGTTGCTCACACTGGTCCTATGCCCAGACATATGAAAAATGGGAAAATTGCTCATCAGTCTAAAAAGCCATCAGTCTTGGGATATTTCTTGGTCCAGTCTTGACATTTCAGATTGTCTATCTTGTTCAGTGGTGGTCGTTTTTCAGCCGTTCTTGCCTTGGCCATGTTTCTGAGTATTACACACCTTGTGCTTTTGGGCACTACAGTGATGTTGCAGCTCTGAAATATGGCAGAACTGTTGGTGGCATCTTGGCAGCTGCAGGCTTCAATTTTCTGAGTTTATAGGCAGTTTTTTTCCCACACTCTTCTCACGAACCTGTTGGCTATTTTGAATGAAACGCTTGATTGTTCGATGCTGATGCTTCAGGAGCTTAGCAATTTTATGTGTCTGCATCGCTTTGCAAAATATTTCACTATTTTCTTTTCAGAGCCTCTAAAGTCCCTCTTCTTGATTATTTTGCCAAAGGAAATGAAGTTGCCTAATAATGATGCTTGTTACCAAAATGCACATCACCTGATACACTTAATTGGTAGTGGACTTTCGAGCCTATACAGCTTGGAGTAAGATAACATGCATAAAGAGCATGTGGGCAAAATACTCATTTGCCTAATAATTCTGCACTCGCTGTACAGATCAATCACCATACAGTCATACCTCTACTTACGAATGCCTCTAGGTGCAGGATTTCCAGGTTACGAAAGCTTTTTATATACAAATGAATGCCTCAAGATAAGAAAAATATCCAACAACGAAATTTCCCGAATACGGGATGAATAAAGTTATCCAATCCAATCCAATACTCGCAAAAAGTAGATGTATTCCTTATCCGTTATTTTATTTTGAAAATATTGTCGCAGATGCATTGATTCTTGCTTTAGAAGCTCTCTCCACCATACACTGGGCTCTCATTGGTTGTCTCACAACAGTCCTCCATTTTTTTTTACCCATTGTCTGCAAAAACTTACCGCATTTACTCGCATATAAGCCGCTTTTGTCGGACAAAAAAATGATGACTGAATCGAGGGTACGGCTTATATAATAATAATAATAATCGGACATAGGCGCATTATATGCGCATAAAAACATGACATGAACGAAACTGCAAGTTGACGACGATGGCACGATGTCTTCATGACAAAATGGCGCCGTGAGGTCATGACGCAATGAAGTCTTGACATCATGACGCAAGCGAATGTGGCCGATAATTCAAAATAGAAAAAAGATAAACAGATAAAATGCTAAAGAAAATTTATTTTTACGTCTATATAGGTCCCGGGCAGGCCTCTTACCTAGGGCGGTGCCATCTAAACCTAGTTAAACGTACTCTCCCTGGCCAAACGAGAGTAGCCTAGATTTTGAAATATAACAAAATTGCACCTTGATTTTTTTGGTTTTTTTTTTTTGTTCCAAAGTGATTTTGACTATTGGAGTAATATGAACCATCGAAGTAATTCAGATATTTTGACATTAGAAGCAAGATGGCTGCCACAACATTTTAAACTTCTGATAAGATAATTGTAATTTCTGTAATTAGAAAGCATCAGCTTCTCATCAAGATAAACTTATTTCTTTTTTCAAATTGAAAAATTTGATATTTTGCATTTACAAAGAAAGGCATATTAACTTCCTTATGATATTGACCCAAATAATGTGCTTTTGATTCATAGGGTATATCAGAAATACTACTTAATGATTTTCCCTTCAAAGTAACACATTTGTACTCCCTACTAAAACAATGAATATGAAGGTGAATATTGGGATTCAGGGGGGCAGCTGATACGCAAGAAATTGTAAAATTGTCAAAAATGTCAAGGCAACTTTCGGGGTGCGGCTTATACGCGAGTAAATACGGTACTTACGCATGTCCATTTAATTGTAGGTTGGGGTTTTTTCTGATTTTGAATCAGTGCGGTCAAAAGACCTTTGTCATACTATATTTTGAAGGCAGTGTCCACAGGTCGGCGTATGGTGCCGTGGTAACCCAGTCTTCGCCATAAACAGGAAGTTGATTTTTTTTCTGGCTGTTAGGAAGCACGTACGGCTATGCAATTTTGCACGTGTGTCCCCTGTGATTCAGGTGTGGTAGAGGTGAGAGATATGGAAACAAGACCGGATAGCAGCTTTCGAGGGGCCAGAGTTGGCTACCCCTGCCTTGCAGTCTTAGTTGGGGCCCAAGCATACTTTGGTGCAAAGGGCTCTATTGTAATTCTAAGGATTATTTATTAGTCTCGTTCTTCTCTGATATTTTAATGGTTTTGGGAAAATCATACAAAAAAGGATCAACAGCACCCTCTCTTTACTTTAAAAAAATAAAAAATAAATAACAGGCCCTCCCTCGACTTTAACTTAAAGCTACGAAATTTAATGATTGGATAGTTTGGGCCTTTCTGGACAAAAATCTCTTTGGGAGTCATATCTTAAACCAAACAGGAAGTTGGCCATCATGGCTCAAATTGGGTAAAATAAAAGAATACGGCCTCATTTTGTTCGTTTTCTGGGTCCGCATTTGAACAAATTCGTCCTAGGGCATTTTACCAATGGCCCTCAAAATTGGTGGGTGTGTTCATGAGACTCGGACGATCAAATGTGATTAAAATGGTGACATGTAGGGTGACCTTTAGAGGGGTCAAAGTTCAATGTGGTTTTGGCAATGTGCCAAACTCACAAAATCGTGAATAACTCCCAGGGACAACATTATGATTTTTTAGAGGTTTGATAAGTGTCCCGGGTTGAAATTTTTCTGATTGGGCACAGCGCCACGTAGTGGTAGAAAAACAATTTCGTTTTATGGGACTGACTACTCCTCCAAAGCAAAATGACAAATTAGCTTTTGGCCGTGGCGACCCGTCGTTCGCCAAAAACTGGAAGTACTTAGGTTTATATTAAGGACATACACCCATGAAATGTGGGAGACATGTTCTCGTTATCCCAACGATCTCACAAATTTAGTGAGTCAGTACTTGGTGAGAAACTGCACAAAAAAGTGTCCTGTGCTTATGTCCCAAACCAAACAGGAGCTCGGCCATCATGGAAAAATAAAAAATGTTGCAAAAATGAACAATTTTTTTTGCCATAAAAAGCCTGCCCATTTGAGCGAACTCAAATCAGATCAAATATAAAGCCTTTATTGTCATTATACAACAGCTGCGTATAACAAAATTAGAGGACCTACTCCACAAAGTGCGTGTTTCCCAGTAAAAACATAAATAAGTAATTTAAAAAGTCACGTCCGGGCAAGGTACAGTGGTTCCTCGTCATACGACCGCTCGTCATACACTATTCTTCGACGGAAATTTCGATGGAATAATTCGCCCGTGATGCGGTCAAAATTTCGTGATGCGACCAAGCCAGGTGGCCATGGCACTGTCTTTTTTGCATCTCTTTCGTGTATAACAATATCTACGAGCACCGAATGAGTTCTTTAGACAAGTTGCGACCAGGAAACGCACAACGCGCATGCGCGGGAAAAAGAGGGCTTTCTGGGTAATGAAGTATACTCGTGCACACAACGCCGATAGGCAATGGCACTCTTTCTCAGAATAAAACTTCATTACCGACAATCAATACGTGGGTAAGCTCAGCTGTTGCATTTCCTGTTATTCTTATCTAATACGAGGAGTATTATATTACTTCTTGTCCGCTGCTCCTAAGAACATCAGCGGCACTGGCTCGCAATTCCCTCTTTGTAATATTTCTGGTCGCAACTCTCTCTCATAGGCGCCGTTCAAAGCGGTTGCAACCAGAGCCATTACGACAAGGGAGTTGCGAGTCGGTGCCCCCGATGTCCCCACGAGCAGCGGAGTGATCGCTAATATGTACTACAAGACTATTTCTTGACTATTTTCTTTCCCCCAAAAAAACGACCCCCCCTCCCTTCCTCACCACTGCCGTGGTGTTGGTAGACCAAGAGAGCTTGTCCGTGACGTGAGCCCCAGGAATTTGAAGGACTGCACCCTGTCTACGCATACTCCATTTATGAGTGGGGCCAGATCTGTGCTGCGTTTGCGAAAGTCCAGGGTTATTTCTTTCATTTTCGTGGTGTTTAGTGTGAGATTGTTCACCAAACCCCCCAAAGACAGTTTGTTGACCTCATCTCTGTAGGCAGATTCATACCCCCTGAGATGAGTCCGGCCAGAGTGGTGTCATCGGCAAATTTGATGATGGAGTTAGACTGGTGGGTCGGTGTACAGTCGTATGTGTACAGTGAGTACAGAAGAGGACTCAGTACACAGCCTTGAGGGGAGCCAGTGCTCAGTGTAATGGAGGAAGAGAGGTGGGGACTAAGTCTAACAGTTTGTGGACGGTTGGTTAAGAAGTTCTTAATCCAGCAGCAGATGGAAGAGGATAGTCCGAGGTGGGAGAGTTTGTCAGCCAGTATGTCTGGTATCATAGTGTTGAAGGCTGAGCTATAGTTAATGAAATGCATCCTCACGTAGTTCCCATGGTGCTCCAGGTGGCTCAGTGCTGTGTGTAGAGCTACAGTGATGGCGTCCTCAGTGGACCTATTAGCCCTATAAACAAACTGGTGAGGGTCAACTGAGGGAGGGATTGTATCCCTGATGTGGCAGGCGACCAACTTTTCAAAGCACTTCATAATCACAGGCGTAAGTGCAATCATTTAGGCGCTCAATGGTTGGCTTTTTAGGTACAGGGGTAATGGTGGCAGATTTCAGGCAGGAAGGGATGATGGATTGTTGCAGGGAACAATTGAAAATATTTGTGAAAACCCCTGTCTCAGTTCATGTTCCTGAAGCTTCAGTGTACTGCTGCAGGGTGATGGTGGATGTGTTGAGACTAAGCCTGATTTGTCAGTCTCAAAGCGGGCAAAGAAACGGTTCAGTTTCTCTGCTAGTGAGGCATCTGCGTTAACAGCTGAGAAAGGGCGTCCTCGGGCCATGTTTTTATTATCTTTATTTGTGGCCTTGTTAGCCTCCGGAGTGGGGTGTATGAGGGGGTGAGGGACAGGCAGAGATGGTCGGATCCAGCAAGGTGAGGGAGGGGTGTGGCTCTATAAGCATGTTTGATATTAGAATAAACATGGTCTAGAGTTTTATCTCCTCTGGTGTGACACTTCACGTACTGGATAAACTTAGACAGAACAGTCTTTAAACATGCTTTGTTGAAGTCACCAGCGACAATAAAGATCCACCGGGGTGGTCAAGCTGCTGTTTGTTTACAGTCGCTAGCAGGAGGCTAAGTGTCGTGCTAACGTTAACATCCAGTGGGATGTAAACAGCCATTACAATGACAATCGTTAGCTCTCTAGGTAGATAGAAGGGCCTGCACCGTACTGCCAAGAGCTCTAAATCAGGGGAGCAGTGAGTGTTTATGATCCTACTGTTGCAGCACCAGTCGCTGTGAATGTACACGGTGGTCTCGAGATGTCCTCGGGGATATTGTAGGTTCGTTGGTAATCTGTTGTGATGGATAAATCGTATCTCCTCCCGAGAGTAATTAAATCGTGGCGACTGTAGAAAAAGTTTGCCTCACAGATGTTAGTAAATAACGATAAGATTGAGAAAACAAAACACCCGTGCGCGCCGCCATCTTGGATCTACATTATTTGCTACATAATTATATGCAGTGGTACCACAACTTACAAATGTCTCTACATATTAAATATTCAGGTTATGGAATGCCTCAATGGGAACTGTTTGTTCCTAGTTACAAAAAAAAAATCAAGTTTCAAAACGCAAAATCTAAAAATAAAAAAAATCACAAAACGTAAATACACTTCCTCTATCCTGTATTCTATTTTGAAATTGTCATGAGGGAGTAGCTCTACCATTGACCCAACACCTTGCTGGCCTTGAAGGGAGCTTCGTCTCCATGCATGTTTTGTTACTAATTTTAAAGGCTTACAAAATTAGTATACTTCATCATTTTTAAAGGGTTTCATTGGTCATAATCTGAACCTTGAAACAAGTTAGGGCTATTATATGTAAAATGTGTCTTTACGTGCGAAAAATTCAAGTTCAGAAACCACTTCTGGAACCAATTTCATATGTAGAGGTTACCACTGTAAGTCCATTTCAACTCAGGATTCATTTGTAGCTAAAGTTCATTAATGAAGTTTTTTCTGAATGCAAAGCTACATTTGAAAACAAAACTATATTATAATGGATACCTTATGAATGGTAGAGAACCTTGACTAATGAGAGGCTGTTGAGGGACACATTGAGTGAAGTCAAAGGCCATGACAGCTGCTGACTTGGTCAAAGCATGGCATGGATACTCCCACAGAGGGTGCGGTTCTGCCTCGCGAGACTCCTGAAAATCCAGTGATTTCTGAATGGACAGACAATGATGTTTAACTGTCCGTACAAAAAACAAGAACACTTTTATTTCTTATACCTTTTTTAACTCTCATACAATAAACAAATATGGGATCAAATGGCTATTTTAACAACCACTAATACATAGCTTTGTTCCACTTTGTTTTATGTCAAACAGACAGTTCAAATCCATGAATTTAATATTAAAATGTTTAATTTACCTGGACCATTTCCTCCATGGGTGTGACATCAAATCCTTCACATGTACCACACATGGCACGTATCCGCCACAAATCCTATGCAACAATTAAAATGCCTTGTCATCACAATCCCTAATGCTTGACTCAGACTACACGATTTCAGCCCGATTTTACGCTGACATGTTGAAGAGAATTGTTGACTCTCATGGTCAAGATTTTTAAGGGATGGGAAGGGGGATTCACATCAACTCATGACAAGTGATGTTGTATCCTACGGCTGCCCATCTGGCATGTCACACTTCACGACCACGTTGCAAGAATTCCTACGTGTGAGAATGTGGTGCAACATAGTGTGACATGCCCTACATGTTTCTGCTATTTGTTCATGAATATTGACCAATAGAATGACTTTGTGACCGGCATTTGCATTCTCGTGTGTAGTCTTGCATTTTTTGCATGGTTTCCTAAGACTATGGAGACCAACATGTGTTACCACCAAATGTAATGCAAACAGAAGAGATGACTGCCACTATGACACACTTGGAAATTTGGGTCTACCTAGAAATCTATTAGAAACCCCAACTAGGGCGCACAGAAACCAAACTAATATCACTTTCGTAAATTGATCTTCTGTGATTGCAAGTCTATCATAAAAGAAAGCAAATTCACACACAGGTTTATATTTGGTCCAAGTTTACTAGATTCCTGAGTTAATGAAAAACACAAGATACAAGATCTTGTCTTATATTCTCTGGCCCTTACCACAGTAAATTCAGTCACATGAAATACAGTGGGGCAAATAAGTATTAAGTCAACCACAAAATGTGCAAGTTCCCCTACTTGAAAAGATTAGAGATCTGTAATTGTCAACATGGGTAAACATCAACCATGAGACAGAATGTGGAGAAAAAAATCCTGAAAATCACATTGATTTTTAAAGAATTTATTTCCAAATTAGAGTGGAAAATAAGTATTTGGTCACCTACAAACAAGCCAGATTTCTGGCTGTCAGAGAGGTCTAACTTCTAACGAGGTCTCCACTCGTTACCCGTTCATCTGACCATAACACATTCTCCCAGTCCTCTTCTGGATCATCCAAATGCTCTCTAGCGAACCGCAGACGGGCCTGGATATGTACTGGCTTCAGCAGGGGGACACCTCTGGCAGTGCAGGATTTGAGTCCCTGGCGGCGCATTGTGTTACTGATAGTAGCCTTTGTTACTGTGGTCCCAGCTCTCTGTAGGTCATTCACTTGGTCCCCCCATGTGGCTCTGGGATTCTTGCTCAGGGTTCTTGTTATCATTTTGACGCCTCAGGTGAGATCTTGCATGGAGCCCCAGATTGAGGGAGATTATCAGTGGTCTTGTATGTCTTCCATTTTCTAATAATTGCTCCCACAATTGATTTCTTAACGCCAAACGTTTTACCTACTGCAGATTCAGTCTTCCCAGACTGGTGCAGGTCAACAATTTTGCCTCTGGTGTCCTTCAACAGCTCTTTGGTCTTGGCCATAGTCGAGTTTGGAGTGTGAAAAACTGAGGTTGTGGACATGTGTCTTTCATACCGATGTGTTAAAACAGATGCTATTAATACAGGTAACGATTGGAGACCTCGTTAGAAGTTAGAACTCTTTGACAGCCATAAATCCTGCTTGTTTGTAGGTGACCAAATACTTATTTTCCCACTCTAATTTGGAAATAAATTCTCTAAAAATCAAACAATGTGGTTTTCTTTCTGTTTGTTTGTTCTTCCAAATTCTGTCTCTCATGGTTGAGGTTTAGCCATGTTGAAAGGCCTCTCTTTCTTTATAAGTAGGAGAAGTTGCACAATTGGTGGTTGACTAAATATATACTTGCACCACTGTATACTACAAAAGCATAGGATCTCAGGTACCAAACGTATTTGAGCTGGGGCACTTTTTGAGCTGAAAAAAATATCTCAAGGCACACCACCATATATTTCGGGTATATTAACAATATAAAGTCCTTCTTATAATTTTTTTTATCACGAGGACTCAAATAATAATCCAAAAAATACAAACTACCATATTTACTCGCATATAAGCCACCCACTCATATAAGACGCATCCTTAAAATTGTAGATTTTTACCTTTTTTCGTGTATGAGCCGCCCCCCGATTCCCAATTTTCACCTCCATGTTCGTGGGTTTAATAGGGAGTACAAATGTGCTACTTTGAAGGGAAAATCTTAAGAAAAATCATCACACGTGGTATTTCTGAGATACTGTATGAATCAAAAGCACAATGTTAGTCAATATCATAAGTTAATATGCCTGTCTTTGTAAATGCAAAATATCAAATTATTCAATTTGAAAAAAGAAATAAGTCTATCATGATGAGAACCTGATGCTTTATAATGACAGAAATTACAATTTTCTTAACAGAAGTTTAGGTTGTTGTGGCAGCCATATTGCTTCTAATGTCAAAATATCTAAATTATTTCTGTTTCATATTATGGTCCAATAGTTGTCACTTTCGAACTAGAAATAAAACTAAAATAAAAACAAGGTGGAATTTTGTGTTATTTCAAAATGTAGGCTACTCGCGTCTGGCGGAAAAAATGTAGACGCAGCGCCCTGGGGATCTCACTAAGATGGCCGCGCCCCGATTTTGCTAGGATGGCCGCGCTCCAACCTCGCTAAGATGGCCGTGCTCCGACCTCGCTAAGATGGCCGTGCTCCGACCTCGCTAAGATGGCCGTGCCCCGAGCGAGCAGTGACGGAAACGTTTCGCGTTTTATGCAAGATACGTTTTTTCATGTCATTCATAGACGTCAAAATAAATTTTGTTTGGCAAATTATCTGTTTATCTTTTCTCTATTTTGAAATCCATGACCGTATCGGCCGCATTGTCTTGTCTTTCGACGCATTGCGCCGTGACGTCACATTTTAATGTGGCGCCAAGTTGTAGGTTCGTGCATGTTTGTGTTTTTATGCGCATAAGCCGTACCCGCAATTCAGTCATCATTTTTTCGTCCGACAAAATCATCTTATATGCGAGTAAATATGTTATTTCAAAATCTAATTTTTGACGCTGACCTTATGTCGCCAAAAACATTTTTTACTGATGTAAAAATAAGTAATGTAACTATTTTTAATTTCATAATGTTATGACTTTTTCACCCTATATTCCTGAATCTCCTAATATTATGCGATAAGCAGTTTTGTGGTCACAGACTTTGTCACATAACGTAAATATAAACAACAAATTGACATATTATGATTTGAATCTTCTATTAGTACAATATATGACTTATCGTTCTACGTATGTTTAATCTAAAAATATTTTCAATTTTTCTCTTGGAATATTCCAAATGTATGACTTCTTGTCAGAAAATTTCCTGCGGCACACCTGACCATCATTTACGGCACCACCAGTGTCCCGCGGAACAGTGGTTGTGAAACACTGCCTTATGGTGTGTTGTGCACTGATAGAATGGACAGCATTCACCCTCATCCTTCTTTTGGGAGTTGGTCGTCCGTTCTGGCTTTCAGTTCCCTCTACCTGGTCTTTATCACAGGAATAACCATTTTTTATTATTTAAACCAAGGGGAGAGGAAGTATTTTCACTGAGTACAGTACTTACTTAAAGTACAATTTTCTTTTAATTTATAGATTATATTAAGATATTAATACATTATAGTATTTTCATATGCCTATAACTGTGCTAATTAATAAATACTCTTCTTGATAATTGTACTTGTGGACATGTATTTTTTTATAAGCGCAAAAACATGTTGTAATAATAGGAGTGATCCCTCTTCGGGTTATTTTGTTTAATGCGGCCATGTCTGGTCTATATTATCCGCGAAAAATTATTTTGATAATTTGTATATATTTTCTCGCATATAATCCGTATTTGTTGCCTAAAAACTGATGACTGAATCCAGGGTATGGCTTATATGCGCATGATTAAGACTTGACAAGCATGAAACTGCTAGGTGACAAAGACGAAACGCCATAATGCAACTGTAACTGCTATGGACACACTTCCTGGTTGTACTGCTCACGTTACTTCCTTTTTGAATTTGTCTACGTGCAGACAACACCCTTCCGGAACATAGAAAGGAAATGATTGTACATTTGTGATTATGAAATAAAACAAAATTCCGATTAGATTTTTTTTCCTTTTTTAATTCTTGTTCGAAAGTGACAACTATTGCAGTTATATGAACCATCGAAAGAATCAAGATATTAGAACAAATTTTGCCGCCACAACATCTTAAACTTCTGGTAAGAAAATTGTAATTTCTGTCATTAAAAGACAAGATACACTTGTTTCTTTTTATAAATTGAATAATTGGATATTTTGCATTTACAAAGACAGGTATATTACCGTATTTTCACGACTATAAGGCGCACTTAAGTCTTAAATTTTCTCCAAAATAGACAGGGCACCTTATAATCCAGTGCGCTTTATATATGGACCAATACTAAAATTGTTATCATGATAAAATAAAATAAATCAGTCGATAGGGTACACCATCCTCTACAGCTCTCACAACTACGGCAAGCAGCCCCGACACTACTATTTTCCCCGTAGAAAAAGTACTGCGCAGTGACTGCTGGGATATATAGTTCTTTTGTCAATACACCCAGTATGACGGCGAACACACTAATTTTGTGCTCGCCGTCATTCCGGCTGGATTTACGAAAGAAATCCTGCCGCTAGATGTTGGCGTCAACAGAGCATTCAAAGCTAGACTGCGAACTATATATTGCATTTCGGTAGGTCGAGCACATTAATTCTATGTCCGTCGTCATTCCCAGTGGAAGTTTAAACTGTGGTCCGAGCTTTCAGGAAGGCAGAAATTACTGACTCGATTAATGACGACTTTGGTGAGATGCCCACCTGTTCAACATGAGTTATTATGCTATTGCTGTGTCACGAAAATACTAATACTTTAAACTCAGAGAAAATTAAAAAAACTGTTGTTTATTCATGTTGGGAGTGAATGGAGTTGTCAGAAAGCTGATTTGTAATCTATTAATAAAGTTTGGCTGAACTATCTGACTGTTTTGTTGACGTTCCCTTTAGCGCAGCACCATCTAGTGCAGGGGTCGGGAACCTTTTTGATGGAGAGAGCCATAAACAATTCATATTTTCTAATGTTATTTCTTGAGAGCCAATCTCAGAATTGAAAAGTAAAATTACATGAAAATGTGTGATCTTTTTGTCCTTTCACCACTTTTAAGTATAAAAAGTCTCTGAATTCTTTTGACAACATTTTTATGACGTTGTTAATAAATCAGTATCAATGATATCATGCATGCAGAAGTGTAATAAAAAACTAAATTATGATTAAAGTGGTGGTAGAGGTAGTGTCAACGCCACAATGATGCTCCTATTAGTATTTTCGGGACTCAGCTCTCTTACCATTGATTTTCATATTTTACCTGAGAGCCATATGCACCCATGTAATGAGCCACATTTGGCTCCCGAGCCATAGGTTCCCTACCCCTGATCTAGTGCATGCGCCTTAAAATGTGATGCTTCTTTTGTGTGTCAAATACAGAAATAGCACTCGTGACTGACACTGCGGCTTTAAATGCGATGCGCCATATAGTCGTGAAAATACGGTAACTTCCTCATGATATTGGCCCAAACAATGTGCAATCCAACAGATGATCCTTTAGATTCATACAGTATCTCAGAAATACCGCGTGCGATGATTTTTCTAAAGATTTTACCTTCAAAGTAACACATTTGTACTATTCGATGATTTTAAGGCAATTTTAAGGGTAAACCTTATACGCGGAGGCGGCTTATATGCGAGAAAATACTGTATTCCCTTATCATACATTACTGTTCCAGCTTGGCAACATAACTTTTCTTTCAGAGGCCGTTTACACGACAATGGACGATAGGGCTGAACAATATTGGCAAAATATGACAGAGATATTTTTGGTGTTTGCGATATATTTGCGATGTTTATTGCGAAATTAAAAATGTAAGATTTGGCACCTGAATACTAAAAAAGCTCGGTTTGGGTAGACTTTTGTTGATTCATAATAAACACATTGCATTCATAAATTACTGTTTAATACAGGCAAAGGTATCGTAGTGGGCAATATGGCAAAAAGATGATGTAATTTTCTAGAACCTAGATTCTATGACAATTCTTTTTTTTTAGATTTTTGTCTCAGTTTCAGCAAATTTTGCAGGAGATAATCTGGTGTGCCATGGGCAATTATCTCCCAACAAATCAAACATTGTAACATGAGATAAAGTTGTTTTTTTGCGTATTTTATGTTACGTGACCAGGATCAGTTTTGGTTTTACAAAATTCAACTTTGGGGTCATAAGGCCTGTGTGAACACTAACTACTTTTGGTGAAATATATCTCTCACCATTTTTTTTAAAACAAGAGCTGTCCTTTGAGTCAACTCCGAAACTCACAGTATCGAAAATGAAAACCTCAATTGTCATAGAGTATCCACACGATGGCTTGACATATGACCAGATTGATTTGTAGAGAATCTGCCAGTCCCGAATGCTGTCGTAGTCGACAGCCTGTATTTGATATAACATAAAATTATGGCTTAATCGTATAGATGTTTTCGGTCAGTCAAATCCCACTTCATCAGAAATAGGCTAATAAAAAATAGGCTACTCTGCTTTTTCAGTGAGTGAAAATGTGTTGTTCTGGTTGGCAGAATTCTTCATTTTATAAGCAATGATGTTTTGTTAAACATTTTATTTAAGTGCACTTGGTTTCAATAAATTACTTTTAACAATGATTGTTTTGTCACAATCCCCCAACGTTCATTCTTTTGCATATTATAGCTCGACACAAAATCTCATCAAGATTCAAATTTATAAAAGGTAGATTCTAGAAATATTGTAAACTGGTTTTAAGATTTGACCAAGTTTCTGTGTTTTAAATCAATAATTTTACTAGTTCAATGAAGGTTAGTAATACCAAGCCAAAGGGAATTACACTCATACCTGAAACTCTACAGCCACCATATGAAGAGTGGCAGAGCAAGGCAGGATGGTGGCATCAGGTCGGAGAAGGCCTGCTAGAGCAGTGCGGCAGTACCAAAAGAACAGAGAGTGCCAGGGTAATAGGCTGGTGCTGAAGTATGGTTCCCCTATGAGCAGTGAGATCTGGAGCAATAAAAAGAAAAGTTTTGTTCAATGGGATTTATTGGATTGGATTGGATAACTTTATTCATCCAGGGTTCGGGAAATTTTGTTGTCACAGTAGCAAGAGGGTGAGGATGCAGGAATAGGAAAGGCATTTTAGACATAAATAGATAGCTAATACGTAAGTTAATAAATAAATACATGAATAAATATATAAATAAATAAGCGTGTCTCTGAAGTATATATATATACACATACGCATACACATACGTGTACATACACCTATACATATACATACACTTACACATATATACGTACATACACATAGATGTACATGCATGCATACGGTAGGTCTTAATACTCAGACATTTTTTGTTAAAGAGCCTGACAGCTGATGGGAGGAAGGCTCTGCGGAAGCGCTCCTTCCTGCAATGAGGGTGCCGCAGTCTATTGCTAAAGGAGCTTCGGAGGGACTCCACAGACTCATGCAGGGGGTGGGAGGTGCTGTCCATGATGGACATCATCCTGGTCAGCATTCTCCTCTCTCCCACTTCCTCACAGAGTCCAAAGGACAGCCCAGAACAGAGCTGGCCCTCCTGACCAGCTTATTCAGTCTGTTCCTGTCCCTCTCCGTGCTCCCGCATTATAGTGCTCCTGGCCAAATTTCTAATGTCACAATAATAAAACTGTGACTGTATTTCAAGTATCTCCCAAATCCAATTGTCACATCACCCAATTGGAAAGCAAAGACTGGGCTTGGCCTTTCAACTGGGCTCGTCCATCACATGGGCTGAAGTCACTGAGGTGGTTCGCAGGCTCCTTGGTGGCAAGGCTGCAGTCGTAGACGAGATCCATCCTGAGTATCTCAAGTCTCTGTATGTGGTAGATTATCTTGTTGACAGGTCTATGTCACATCGCGTTACTGTCGGGTACATGGCTTTTGGATTGGCATACTGGTGGTACCTCTCATTAAGAAGGGGAACCGGATTGAGTTTTTTAATTACAGGGGAATAACACTCACCAGTCCCTCTTGTAAAGTCTATTCCAGTATGCTGGACAAGAAATCCCAACTGGTAGATCAACATTGCATTTAGAATGAGAGGGGGCATTTTCATCCTGGTCGATGCACACTGAATCACACTTTAGGTTAGGTTAAAACTTTATTTCATCCCGTATTCAGGAAATTTCTTGGTTGCAGGAGCAAGACAGACACAAGACATTGTAGACCTAGGTAAGAAACTGGAGCCACACACAGGAAGTCCACAAGGTGGCGCCCTTCTGCAGACTGAGACTAAGGTTACCACACAGTCTCTCAGTAGTCTGGAGGTTTTAAAGATCATCTTCTTTGCCTAGATCAGGGGTGGCCAACTCCAGTCCTCGAGAGCCACAATCCAGTCTGTTTTCCATATCTCCCTCCACCAACACACCTGAATCAAATAATCAACTCATCAGCAAGCTGTCCAGAAGCTTGATACCAATCCCGATGATTTGATTCAGGTGTGTTGGTGGAGGGAGATATGGAAAACAGACCGGATAACGGCTCTCGAGGACCGGACTTGGCCACCCCTGGCCTAGATCCTCCTAAGCTGTCGCATCACCTTTATCAGTTACTCAAGGGATTGTGAGAGGATGGAGAGGTAGTGGATGACTTACTGTTACAAGATATTGCAATGCCCTTAAAAGGGAACCCTGAGGAAGATGCTGTTTGCTCTAAAAATGTAAGCAACTCATAAAACCTTTTAAAACACTTAGTACAGTGGTACCTCGACATACGAGTGCCCCGACATACGAGCAATTTGAGATACAAGTAAATTTTTGGGCAAATATTTGTCTTGAGATCAAGTTCATTTAAATTTGTTTATGTTATGTTACGACCGCGTTGCCGTGCAAAAAGTCTCGCCCCTCTCTCTCTACCCTCCGCGAAATCCGTCTAATTTTAGTTCTATTAAACACATTTTAGTATACTATTAAACCACTAGTTATCTCTTACTTTGTTAATAGATGATTAGAACAAATGAAACATTTTTCCAATCCAATATCCTGTTTTTGGTGTTTTTTCAGAAGGTTGGAACAAATTAATTTGTTTTTAGTACATTTCTATGGGAAACGTTCGTTTGAGTTACGAGAAAATCGACATACGAGCTCAGTCATGGAACGCATTAAGCTCGTATCTCGAGGTACCACTGTAGTTTAATTTAATTGTGGTGACGTAAAACGGTGTGATAAGCTCTCAACTGTTCAGCCTTTAAAATTTGAGCCAATGTGAAATGAAAATAATGAGGACAGACCTAGACTTAAGTAATCAAACTAAATGTCAACAACGTGTAAGGGAGGTCGGCCTGTTGGACGAATGGTTAGCACAGGGGTCCCCAAACTTTTTCCTGAGGGCCACATAACTTTTCCCTTCTCTGATGGGGGGCCGGTGTCAGTTTGTAACAGAAAGTGTGACAATCGTAGGGGAGCTTAAAAAATTTATTGTTTTCCAGAAAGCCACACATAACCAAATAACCCTTTCCAGGTTCTTTACAGAAAAAAAGTCAGGAAACAAATAATAATACTATTAATGAAATAAATAATAACTAAATAACCCTCTCTGAGTTCTTCACAGAAAAAACAGGAAATAAATAACACTATTTATGAAATAAATAATAACTAAAGAACTCTCTCTGGGTTTTTCATAGAAAAAAAAGTCATGGAACATTAACTTTCTGTTGTGCCATGCACAATCTTCTCCCTTTGCTCTGAAGTTTATGCACGACACCACAACCGTCATTTCAGAATCCCACGTCAACATTTTGCAGCACAGTGCTTGCTGGTGAATTCGGCAGTGGACTCGTAGCGGGGCGGTGAGACCCCTTTTTTCCAACTCCCGGTTCATGCGTCCCATTATTAGACCGCGAGTTTCGGCCACCATGCTAGGAGCCCCGTCAGTCGTGATGCTAGTTAGCTTTGACCAGTCTAGGTCCAACTTCTCCATGGTTTGGCACACTTTGTCAAAAATATCCTCTCCCGTTGTAGTCCTTTTGAGACTTTGGAGGGCTGCCAGATCCTCGCAAATCTCAAAGTTTGCGCTAACTCCACGAATAAAAATGAGCAGTTGCGCTGTGTCTTGCACGTCCGTGCTTTCATCCAGTGCTAATGAAAAAAAGTCAAATTCTTTCGTCTTCTGCTGCAGCTGGGCATACACACTACTCCCGATTTCTTCAACGCGTCTGGTCATTGTACTCACCGACAGACTTACGGCATTAAATGCATCTTTCTTCTCGGGACACACCTCCTCCGCGACAGTATCCATACATTTCTTAACAAACTCTCCGTCAGTGAAAGGCTTACCGCTGCTTGCTATTAATTTAGCAGCCCGAACGGATGCCTGGTTCTGCTGAGATAGTAGTTCACTTTTCCCCTTTGAGACTTTGTCTGCTCGTATTTGGCCTTCCAAGCTATCGTACTTGTCTTTGTGACGGGATTCATAGTGTCGGCAAAGATTGTATTCTTTGAATACCGCCACCGTCTCTTGACAAATGAGCCAAAGAGCCTTTTCTTTGCATTGAACAAAAAAATAATCGTTTGTCCACTCCAGGTTAAATACCCTGCATTCTGAATCAATTTTTCTCTTACCTAACCTTTTCGCCATTATTCCGTTCTCAAACTGGTTGCACAGTTTTTATATGCTTGAATAGTCCGCGATGGTCCCAGGGCTCCGCCCTCACCTGCGATCGTCCAGATGTCTCGGTAACACTGCTCGTGCATGCAACGGTGGACGTGCCCACATGCATCAAAGGGAAACACTCTCCCCACGCGTGTCACCAAAGAAGCAATGCGAAGCCCCGCTTCACTGGGATGATTTGTGGGCTCAGCAGGGGTGCAATGAACCAAACACAAGATTAAAACGTCCCAGTCTTCAAGGCCAAATAGGAAAAAAATCCGATAGCGTCTCTGGTATTGTTCAGAGGGCCGGTCCAAATGTGCCGGCGGGCCGTAGTTTGGTGACCCCTGGGTTAGCATGTCGGCCTCAGAGTTCTGGGATCGCAGGTTCGATCTGAGGTGGGTTCTAACTGCGTGGAATTTGTACGTTCTTCCCAGGCTTGCGTGGATTACCAAGTATTTTTTGTACTTTTGTTACTTTAACATTTGTCTGTTCTTGGTTTCTGATGAAATAAAAAATGCCCTCCAAAAATTGTTAGTCACTGCTCCCCAAAAAAGAAATGATCACTTTAAAAAACAGTTTAGATACATCTGATCTCAATAAGAAGTTGGATAGATAAACAAATAACAACAGAGCAATGTCTTGGGAACAAAATGATGCCAAGTCGTTTAATGGAAGTAGGTGTTCAGCCTACAGAGGTATCTATCAATTGAGTAGACACCCTAAAATCAGAGTGAAATGAAGATGTGGCAGGCTACTGCATTTTTTCAAAAACAATTTCTGCAACACAACATTTTTGCGTATCTTGTATGCATGCTCTACAATGTAGCAGCATGCTCCCAATGACACGACAGATGGTGTTTTGGAGCTTTTCCTCCCAGATCTGTGTGAGGGCGTCCGTGAGCTGTTTTACAGTCTGAGGAGCAACTTGGCGGCACATAATGGACCAAAACATAATGTGCTGCAGATGTTCTATTGGGTTTAAGTCAGGGGATCGTGAATGCCATTCAATTGTTTCAATTCCTTCATCCTCATGGTACTTCCTGCATACTTTTGCCACGAGGCCAGGGATTTTTTTTGGGGAGGAAACCAGAACCTACTGCACCATCTTAGGGTCTGACAATGCGTTCAAGGATTTCATCTCGATACTTTATAGGAGTCAGAGCACCATTTCCTTGGCAGTGGAGGTCTGTGTGTCCCTCCATGGATAGGACTATCCAAATGTGTCATGTGGAACAAAGTTGCAGGCAGCATAACGTTCTCCTTGCCTTCTCCAGACTCATTCACCTCTATCACAGGTGCTCAGGATGAACCTGTTCTTGTCTGTCAAATGTACAGGGCACCAGTAGCGGGCTAGCCAATTCTGGCATTCTTGAGCAAATGCCAGTCGAGCGCTTCGGTGCTGGACAGTGAGCACAAGGCTCAATAAAGGACGTCGGGTCGTCAGGCAACTTTCATGAAGTCTGTTCGTGATTGTTTGGATAGAGACATTCACACCAGTGGCCCACTAGAGGTCATTCTGTAGGGCATGAGATGTGTTCAGCCTGTTCTGCCTTGCACAAACGGAGCAGGTATCGGTCCTGCTGATGAGTTGAGGACCTTCTATGGCCCTGTCCATCACTCCAAGAATAACCATCAGTTTCCTGAAATCTACTCCATGTTCTGAAGATTGTGCTGGGAGAAAAATTAAACCTTCTTGCTGCAGCATGTGTCTGTGCCATCCTGGAGAAATTGGACAGCCTGTGCAACTTCTGTAATTACTTGAGCCAAAACCAGCACAATTGGAAAACCAGCCAAAAAAAGATCAAGAGGGGAAAAACTTGAAATGACCTCCAAATGTAAACCCAGCCTGGTTTTGATGGTTTTCTACTTGTTGCCACTGTAGTACACCTATTGTTAATTTCATGAACCCCAATAGAGCTGAAAGTGATTAACGATGCCCGCTGCTGCTTAATGAACCAGAACATTATCAGACAGCTTAAATTCACACACCTGTCAACCTTGGCCAATTGCTCCCCTTATTAATGATTGCAATCCTCCTTATTAAGCAATAAAAAAACTGTACAAATGCAATGCAGTGCATATTTAATGAGAGGGCGCACTTAAAAGTGGACGTGATTTTTGTTTGCACTAAATTCAAGATTCTGTAGATGTTACTGTATGACCCTTACAGCTTGACTGTCTATGTAGATTGCTTGCTGACGCACTGTGTGGTGCGGATATCATGCTTTAGGCATGACAATATTAGCAGTTCCATTTTCCTCGACCAATCTGATGGCATTTCTTCTCATTAAGAAATTGATGACCCTGAGATTTTTTTTGTTCTTTTGCCCCTCCAGTGTTTTCTATCTTCCGTGGCATGTTCCCATCTTCCACACCGACTGTGTCAAAGCTACCGGACTTCACATCGCTGATGGATCCCAGTTCTCACATCGACCAATGCATAAGTATTTGAATAAAGACAGGATCTTACCCCTCCTACGATAGGGCGCCAAAGGTGATTTATAGCATTGTTTTAAAAATGCTGCCATCTGAAGTTAGAAAGCAACTAAAAGATGACCCCGACCGAATAGAAGAAGGGAAGGGTTATTTTACTTGTCATATAAGTCATAATTTAAAACTCTTTGGCAGACAGAGAGACAGCAAATTGTCAGATGACATGAGACAGATCCAAGAAATGGATTGGATTGGATAACTTTATTCATCCCGTATTCGGGAAATTTCGTTGTCACAGTAGCAAGAGGGTGAGGATGCAGGAATAGGAAAGGCATTTTAGACATAAATAGATAGGTAATAAGTAAGTTAATATATAAATACATGAATAAATATGTAAATAAATAAGAGTGTTGTTTAGCACATATATACATACATACACATAAATGTACATGCATGCATACGGTAGGTCTGAACACTCAGCCATTTTTTTGTTAAAGAGCCTGACAGTTGATGGGAGGAAGGATCTGCGGAAGCGCTCCTTCCTGCAATGAGGGTGCCGCAGTCTATTGCTAAAGGAGCTTCGGAGGGACTCCACAGACTCATGCAGGGGGTGGGAGGTGCTGTCCATGATGAACATCATCCTGGTCAGCATTCTCCGCTCTCCCACTTCCTCCACAGAGTCCAGAGGACAGCCCAGAACAGAGCTGGCCCTCCTGACCAGCTTATTCAGCCTGTTCCTGTCCCTCTCCGTGCTCCCGCATCCCAAACAGAGCACTGCATAAAACACTGTAGATGCCACCACAGTGTCGTAGAAAGTCCTCAGCAGTGTCCTGCACACTCCAAAGGACCGTAGACTCCTCAGTAGGTAGAGGCGGTTCTGGCCCCTTTTGTACAGGGCATCTATGTTTGTGGACCAGTCTAGTTTGTTGTTGAGGTGAACACCCAGGTACTTAAAATTCTCCACGATTTCAATGTCTGTACCCTGGATGTTCACCTAAGTGGTCTGTTGAGGATTCCTCCGAAAATCGATGACCATTTCCTTTGTCTTACTGGTGTTGATGTAGAGGTGGTTTTGCCTAAACCAGTCAACAAAGGCTGTGATGACTCCCCTGTACTCCAGGTCGTTCCCGTCCGTCACTCGTCCAACAATAGCGGTGTCGTCAGAGAACTTCTGGAGGTGGCAGGTGTCTGTATTATGTTTGAAGTCCGATGTGTAGGGGGAGAAGAGGAGTGGGGAGAGCGCTGTGCCTTGTGGGGCCCCCGTGCTGCAAGCTACCACATCAGACGTACAGTCCTGGAGTCTCACATATTGTGGTCTGTCAGTGAGGAAGCCGATGATCCATGCGGCTAGGTGGTTCCTTACTCCAGCCTCTTCCAGTTTCCCTCTCAGTAGGACCGGCTGAATGGTGTTGAACGCACTGGAGAGGTCGAAAAACATCATTCTCAGCGTGCTTCCCGTGTTCTCCAGGTGTGAAAGAGACCTGTGCATCAGGTAGTTGGTAGCATCTTCCACACCAATGCCTGGACGATAGGCGAACTGCAGAGGGTCCAGCTCTGCATTCATCAGGGGGCTGAGGTGATTGAGGATGATTCTCTCCAATGTCCTGATCAGGTGAGAGGTTAATGCTACCGGCCTGAAGTGGTTTGGCTCCCTGGGGTACGCAGTCCTAGGAACTGGGACCACACAGGAAGTTTTCCACAAGGTGGGGACCTTCTGCAGACTGAGGCTGAGGTTGAAAATATGCAGAATCACTTTACCAAGCTGATCCGCACACTCTCAGTAGTCTGGAGCTGAGGCCGTCTGGACCGGTAGCCTTCCTTGCCTCGATCTTCTTTAGCTGTTTTATCACCTGATCGACAGTAATGCAGAGACCGGTGGAAGTGGGGGAGGAAGAAGAGGAGGAGAACGAGGGGGGAGCGTTGCTTCTGGTCTGGGGGGTCAGGACTGAATCTGTTAAAGAACTGATTCAGTTCATTGGCCCACTCCCTGCCGCCGGACTCCGGGTCTCTCTCACTGTTGCCGCCATGGCCCAAAATGGTCCTCAAGCTCCTCCAGACCTCTTTGGTGTTGCCTCTCTGGAGTTGGTTCTCCAGCTTCCTCCTGTAGATGGTCTTTCCCTTCCTTATCTCTCTCTTTAGCTCCTTCTGGACCATTTTCAGACTCTCTTTCTCCCCAGACCTAAAAGCCCTCTTCTTCTTGTTCAGGAGGGCCCTTAGATCCCTGGTGACCCACGGCTTAATGTTGGAGAAACAACGGACCTTCTTGGAGGGTACAATGTTCTCAACACAGAAGTTAATATAATCTGTGATGCAGTGGGTCAAGCTGTCAATGTCTTTTCCATGTGAATTACACAGCATCTCCCAGTCAGTGGTCTCAAAACAGTCCCTCAGTACCATGCTGTCTCCTCGGTCCATCTTTGTATGATCCTCGTGGTAGGTTTTATTTTCCTCACCATAGGGATGTAGGTGGGGATCAGATGGACCAGGTTGTGGTCTGAGCGGCCCAGTGGGGGAAGGGGGACTGAGCTGTATGCCTCCTTTGTGTTGGCATACAGCAGGTCCAGAGTTTTTTGTTCCCTGGTGTGGCACTTCACATACTGAGTGAAGGTGGGGAGAGTAGAAGCCAAGGGAGCATGGTTAAAATCACCAGAGATAAGGAGAAACTGGGGGTGTGCCGTTTTCAGCCGGGACACAGTGGCGTGAAGCAGCTCGCGGGCGACTGCCGCATAAATAAATACACAGACAAAGAACCAGGTGTGGATCCTTTAGGCACCGAGGCAGGGTCGAGACGGGATTCGTGGGAGGGTCTTCCCCCTTGGAGATGGAGGGGGCGTTCGTCAACCTCCACCGGACCCAACTTGCTTCAATGGTGATCTATTATGTACCGCTCCCCCACAGACACAGATACAGCAACAAACAACTGCGAGACGCAGAGAGGCCCGATCTCAAAGGGAAACCTCTAGCAGCAACTACAGTATCAGCAACAAGAACAGCCAGTCGGACTATTCTACTCTGACAAGAACTGGTCTGACTACTAAAAAGAGTGCACAGGGACGGGAGATGCAGTTTAAAGCAGAACCTCATCACCCTGTGAAGGTGGCCAATATGGACATTTAAGGAAAGCGGACACAGGTGTGCCCTTAAGTCTGCCGAATTCTTTAAGAATTGCAGGGTCAATAGTAGATTTTAAAAAACAGTTCCTTTATTGTGTACAGTGGTACCGTGAGACACGATCTTAATACGTTCAACGTTTCCCATAGAAACAACTAAATACAAAGTAATTCGTTCCCACCCTCTGAAAAAAATCCAAAAACAGGATATTACAATGGAAAAACATTTTATTGGTTGTAATTCACCTTCTACTAACATAGTAACAAATAACTAGTGGTTATGATGTTTAATAATAAAAAGAGGCATTATACCCCAAAATTTCCTGAATACGGGATGAATAAAGTTATCCAATCCAATTTTATACAAGGAAGAGCTTGTGGATGGGGGAGACAGAGAAAGAGAGAGAGAGAGTCACTTGACGGATGCGCTCGTAACATAATATAAACTTTAAATTTAACTTAAATGAACTTAGATTCCTATACACACACTAAAAAAATGTTTTAATCTTACGTTACACTAAATTTAAACCTTCTTGTGCAATAACCAAGGTCAAGAGGTTATTCCACCGCGGCTTTTGGCGAATTTCCTGCTTCTCCATACGTATTGGCAAGCCAGCTCAGTCACGTGGACACTAATGTTTTTAGATTATTTCGTGCTTAATATCGATTGTCATCATACGCCTTTTCTTCGCACAAACCTTCATTGCACCAGCTTGCTTTGAATTCATTGTGTTCCCTTAATTCTTCTTTTAAAAAAAACACGGAAAAAATGCAACACTCCGCCCAGTGCTCATAGAGATCTTTACACAAGGATGATGTGGCGAGAGAGACAGTGCGGTGAAATCATAAAGCAGCCACTAGCAGCCTGGCCAACTGGCTGTCTCAGATGCTCATATCTCAAAATGTGTCCCGTATCTCAAGGTGAATATTTACTCTGAATTTTACTCGTATCTCAAATTGCTCGTATGTCGGGGCACTCATATGTCAAGGTTGTATTATGCTCGTATTTTTGTACAGACGGGAAAACATGTAGTATGGTATGCAGTAATAGGGTTGATTCTAATTTGTGGTTTTTCGATTATAGCAGGCATGTCTGGTCTACATTATCCGCGAAAAATGATGATTAGTGTAGTGTTATATTTCGATGTTTGCATGCAACTTATTCCTCATGCTTAAAAATTAGACTGTACTGTGTGTGAGTGTTCTTTATCCTGCACTGGACCCAATTAACAAAGACCTCGGAGCAGGCGAAGGGAGGGAGTCAGATGTGCAGGGAAGGGGAAAGTAGGACCAAGCTGTATATTATGACAGCATGGTGCATTCACAGGGACAACAAAATGACTAGTTTCTAATAAACTAGGGAAAGGTCAACAAGCAACTTTGTGAAGTAAAGTGACAGTAAATATTTAGTACGAGTGTAAGAACAAGCACCTTAGAAAGAGGTAGTGAACCTATGGCTCACGAGCCATATATGGCTATTTTGATGGATGCATATGGCTCTCCGCTAACCCTGTAAGCCAGGGGTCCCCAAACTTTTTCCTGTGAGGGCCACATAACTTTTCCCTTCTCTGATGGGGGGCCGGTGTCAGTTTGTAACAGAAAAAGTGTGACGATCGTAGGGGAGCTTAAAAAATGTATTGTTTTCCAGAAAGCCACACATAACCAAATAACCCTTTCCAGGTTCTTTACAGAAAAAGTCAGGAAACAAATAATAACAATATTAATAAAATAAATAATAACTCAATAACCCTCTGAGTTCTTCACAGAAAAAACAGGAAATAAATAACACTATTTATGAAATAAATAATATCTAAATAACTCTATCTGGGTTCTTCATAGAAAAAAAGCCATGGAACATTAACTTTCTGTTGTGCCATGCACACTCTTCTCCCTTTGCCCTGATGAAGTTTATGCACGACACCACAACCTTCATTACAGAATCCCACGTCAACACTTTGCAGCACAGTGCTTGCTGGTGAATTAGGCAGTGGACTCGTAGCGGGGCGGTGAGACCCCTTTTTTCCAACTAACGGTTCATGCGTCCTATTAAACCGCGAGTTTCGCCCACCATGCTAGGAGCCCCGTCAGTCGTGATGCTAGCCAGCTTTGACCAGTCCAGGTCCAACTTCTCCATGGTTTGGCACACTTTGTCAAAAATATCCTCTCTCGTTGTGGTCCCTTTGAGACTTTGGAGGGCTGCAAGATCCTCGCATATCTCAAAGTTTGCGCTAACTCCACGAATAAAAATGAGCAGTTGCGCTGTGTCTTGCACGTCCGTGCTTTCATCCAGTGCTAATGAAAAAAAGTCAAATTCTTTCGTCTTCTGCTGCAGCTGGGCATATACATTACTCCAGATTTCTTCAACGCGTCTCGTGATTGTACTCGCCGACAGACTTACGGCATTAAATGCATCTTTCTTCTCGGGACACACTTCCTCCATGACAACATCCATACATTTCTTAAAAAACTCTCCGTCAGTGAAAGGCTTACCGTTGCTTGCTATCAGTTTAGCAACCCGAAAGCTGGCCCGAACGGATGCCTGCTTCAGCTGAGCTTGACGTAGAAATGTAGTCTGCTGAGATAATAGTCCAACTTTTCGCTTTGAGAGTTTGTCTGCTCGTATTTGGCCTTGCACGCTATCGTACTTGTCTTTGTGACGGGATTCATAGTGCCGGCGAAGATTGTATTCTTTGAATACTGCCACCGTCTCTTGACAGATGAGACAAACAGCCTTTTCTTTGCATTGAACAAAAAAATAATCGTTTGTCCACTGCAGGTTAAATACCCTGCATTCTGAATCAATTTTTCTCTTAACTAACCTTTTCGCCATTATTCCGTTCTCAAACAGGTTCAGGTTGCACAGTTTTTATATGCTTGAATAGCATCGCAATAGCGATGGTACCAGGGCTCCGCCCTCACCTGCGATCGTCCAGATGTCTCGCTAACACTCTGCTCACGCATGCAACGGTGGAAGTGCCCGCATGCATCAAAGGCAAACACTCTCCCCGCGCGTGTCACCAAAGAAGCAATGCGAAGGCCCGCTTCACTGGGATGATTTGTGGGCTCAGCAGGGGTGCAATGAACCAAACACAAGAGTAAAACGTCCCAGTCTTAGAGGCCAGATAGGAAAAAAATCCGATAGCGTCTCTGGTATTGTTCAGAGGGCCGGTCCAAATGTGCCGGCGGGCCGTAGTTTGGTGACCCCTGGGTTAGCATGTCGGCCTCAGAGTTCTGGGATCGCAGGTTCGATCTGAGGTGGGTTCTAACTGCGTGGAATTTGTACGTTCTTCCCAGGCTTGCGTGGATTACCAAGTATTTTTTGTACTTTTGTTACTTTAACATTTGTCTGTTCTTGGTTTCTGATGAAATAAAAAATGCCCTCCAAAAATTGTTAGTCACTGCTCCCCAAAAAATAAATGATCACTTTAAAAAACAGTTTAGATACATCTGATCTCAATAAGAAGTTGGATAGATAAACAAATAACAACAGAGCAATGTCTTGGGAACAAAATGATGCCAAGTCGTTTAATGGAAGTAGGTGTTCAGCCTACAGAGGTATCTATCAATTGAGTAGACACCCTAAAATCAGAGTGAAATGAAGATGTGGCAGGCTACTGCATTTTTTCAAAAACAATTTCTGCAACACAACATTTTTGCGTATCTTGTATGCATGCTCTACAATGTAGCAGCATGCTCCCAATGACACGACAGATGGTGTTTTGGAGCTTTTCCTCCCAGATCTGTGTGAGGGCGTCCGTGAGCTGTTTTACAGTCTGAGGAGCAACTTGGCGGCACATAATGGACCAAAACATAATATAATTTGAATACTGCCACCGTCTCTTGACAGATGAGACAAACAGCCTTTTCTTTGCATTGAACAAAAAAATAATCGTTTGTCCACTGCAGGTTAAATACCCTGCATTCTGAATCAATTTTTCTCTTAACTAACCTTTTCGCCATTATTCCGTTCTCAAACAGGTTCAGGTTGCACAGTTTTTATATGCTTGAATAGCATCGCAATAGCGATGGTACCAGGGCTCCGCCCTCACCTGCGATCGTCCAGATGTCTCGCTAACACTCTGCTCACGCATGCAACGGTGGAAGTGCCCGCATGCATCAAAGGCAAACACTCTCCCCGCGCGTGTCACCAAAGAAGCAATGCGAAGGCCCGCTTCACTGGGATGATTTGTGGGCTCAGCAGGGGTGCAATGAACCAAACACAAGAGTAAAACGTCCCAGTCTTAGAGGCCAGATAGGAAAAAAATCCGATAGCGTCTCTGGTATTGTTCAGAGGGCCGGTCCAAATGTGCCCGCGGGCCGTATCCGGCCCGCGGGCCGTAGTTTGGTGCCCCTGCTGTAAGCCAAAATGTAGAAACGATGGGTGAGAGAGAGCAGATTCCCAAATCAACCATTATGAGAATCCCGCACACCACTGTGGTGCCGACGCTACCTCAAGCGCCACTTTCATTATATTTTTTTGTTCATTGGACTCCCTTGTGCATTCATACTTTCATTGATTAGAAACAATGTAACAATGTTGTTAAAACAACTTTGTAGTGTTAAATTATGAAGAAAAAAAAATCAGATTTTAATGCATTTTTACTTTTAAATTCTAAGTATGGGTCTGAACAAATAACATGTTTAAAATTTGAATTGTTCATGTCTCTCTGTCAAAAAGGTTCCGAACTCTAAGCTGAAGATCTTAAAAAATGAATGAATAAATAAATAAAATGGAAAAAGGGGAAAAAAAGCAGGATAGAGAAATGTTAAATGAAGAATCTTTAAAAGTAGAGATGAAGGCAGAAAATGTACACACATGTATATGTGTGAGGACCAAGTGATTCCACATTTTATTTAACGGTTTTAACATGGCCAGCAGAAACAAATAGTTGAGAAAAAATTAAGATACTAAGAAACACTGGTCCTGACTACAGATGTGGATGTACTAAAAAGTCAATTTGGCTGTTGGATTTATACTAGAAATGAAACAAATGTTCAGGGCAGACATCAAATTGAGTGGAAATATGAATTTGCAGCTACTGGCAAATGAGAAGTAAAAATTCTATAAATGTAAAAAGTAAAAATTTATTAAAATGTATAACAAGCATGCAACACTATTTAATGAACATTTTAATGTTTTATGGTTGTTTTGTTGCATTTAATTTTTCCCATTTTATTAATCGCCACTGCTTCCTATCTGTTTGGGTTTAGATTCGGCTTTGGCGCTATTTTTTCAGAAAAAAAATCACCTCCGTTACGGTATCTCCTGCAATTTTCTCCTCCTCTATCCAAAGGACTAACAGTCTCCTCATCTCATCGTTCAGTGACGACCTCTTTTTTGTAAGTCAAAGAAGGCCGTCCCAAGGAGTTGTTGCTTTTAATGCTTCCTTCTGCTTCAATATCATAGCGATGGTAGGTGGGTTACGGCCATTATGCCTTGCAAGATAAGTCAAAATGCCCCTTTTTTTATAAACATCTATTTTTATTTGATGATAACAGGGCACAATAATTTCTTTTATGCGCACCAGTAATTTTAAATAAAGAACAAACTTGCTTTAACCACACTTGAAAAACTAAAAAAAGACAAAGCCTGTTACAACTCCACCACTGGTGTAGGGAAATTGTCTAACAGAAAGCAACATTACTGTAACAATGTCAAAATAAAATAACTGATACAAGAAATATATTTACATTTTGGGTTATTTTCTAACATGAGTCTTGTTTTCATATTAGAACAGAAATTTTCATATCAAAAGGAGCACAAATCTGAACATTTCAGATGTATAATCTTAGAGGTACCACGGTTTGACTCTTCGAACTCAAAAAATGTAAGACATCAGGAACAATTCCTGAAGGGAGACAGCATTTGAAGTGGGGTCAAAGGAGGAAGAGGTGCCGGTCTACCCCTAAGACAGACATGGCCGACGATGAAGCAGGAGGAACTGTACTACAGCATTAACAAAAGATACTCCCAGTTTAAGGCCATGCCATAGTGATGAGACTGAATCAGCGATTAACGACGACCAGGATGGATTTCAGTGTTTTTTTTCCCGTTAGCCATTGCGAATGGCGAGGCGATCGTTAATACGACAGTTATATTTACTACTCGTTGGCAAGTGGTCTTGCGTTATCCTATTGTCAGAACATTAGTGTGCGTAATTTTTGGAATATTTTGAAGGGAATACAAAAGCAAACTACCAACGATAGGCTGCATCTGAAACTCAGGGTGGAGGCGGGGCAAACAGAGCCAACCTGGCCGGGAGGAGAAAGGTATAAAATGTAAAACAAAATTAGAATTAAGTTTAGTGTAAGGTTAGATTAAACTTATTTTTGAGTGTCTGCATCGTAATCTAAGTTCATTTTAATTTGTTTGTTATGTTACAAGTGTGTTGCCGTGCAAAGTCTCCCCCCTCTCTCTCTGCCCCCTCTCTCTTTCCCTCTCTCTCTCTACCATGCGCGAAATCCATCTAATTTTAGTTCTATTAAACAATTTTTGGTATACAATTAAACCACTAGTTATTTGTTACTTTGTTAATAGATGATTAGAACAAATGAAGCATTTTTTCCAATCCAATATCCTGTTTTTGGTGTTTTTTCAGAGGGTTGGAACGAATTAATTTGTTTTTAGTTCATTTCTATGGGAAACGTTCCTTGGCGTTACGAGAAAATCGACATACGAGCTCAGTCCCGGAACGAATTAAGCTCGTATCTCGAGGTACCGCTGTAAATATGACGGTTGAAATAGACGTAAAATTTCATATTCAGGGAAAATAAAGCTTGGTATGATCGTTAGTTGCGCATGTTTGCAAACACACCTTGAACTTTGATCACCAGTAGAGGCCACGCCCCATCATGAAAACTTTTCGTTTTGATAACTTTTGATCACACAAGTCATGGGAATAGAAAAATCGAGGGGGATAAGTAAAAGTCCCCAGGACCAGTTCCTTCAAATGCGTAGCCTGGAAACGGGCAAAAATTGCAATTTTTCAACTTCAACTCAAGATGGCCGACTTCCTGTTTGGGTTGGTACATATATACAGGACACTTTTTGTGGAGTTTCCTAACACGCATCGACTGACCAAAATTCAAAGCACTACATTGAAAAACAGTTTAGGAGAGGCCATTTTAAACATTGGAGTGGGCGCTGTTGAGCTACTTTTTGGAGGATTTGTACATAACGCACATCTTGCTACAAGTATGTGGCAGGAGAAAGGTAAATTGCCAGAGTAAGAATACAGTGCGGGCCAAGGAGGGTGCGAAGAAGGATAGTCTTGCTGGCACAAAGTTCATGCAGCCAGTAAGTGAGGAAGCACTTGCCAGTTCGTGGCGGACAGGGGACATTTTGCTACTTTCATCTTTCTCTCATCTTAGATTAGCTATGTTTGGTTTAAGGTTGGTTTGTTTTGTGCTATTAAATACTTTCACTGTTTAAACCATTCTTGACATTTTAGAGTTTGTACCACACACGTATGGTGGAAATGCAATGTACCTGCTCTCCTCCCAAATCTTTACTGGTCAGCTGTTCAGGTCTAATGTTCAGCAGATCAACTCGCCCCCTCAGTGAATTGGCATCCAGGACCTGGTGATGAAGGGAGGCATTACCATCACTTTATAATAAAATGGTTGAGGAAGACCAGGACTAGGGACTCGGGCAGTGAAAGGATTGAGCATTTTTTCTTTTTGCAAATCTTTTGGACAATGCAGTTCCCCCTCCGGCTACTGTATGTGATATCAGCGCTGCCATTTAAGAATAAAAAATACTGTAACTTATAACACTACCATACAGTGCTAGAAAAAGTGCTTATTTTTGCATTTGCTTGTATTATTAAGTAATATACTATTACTGTACAAATATTCCTGGAGCCACAGTATTGTAAAGTCTGGTCATTCTTAGCTCTTAGCTTTCTGTGGGGTGTTCTCATCACTAAGACATGTCCAATTCGATGAAAATTGGGCTGTGCCTGGGCCATTTAAGGACATTTGCTTATTTGTTCTGGAGTTACTTCTTGATATACTGTCTGTGTGCTTCATATGTAACCCTGTTACATAAAGGGGATTTCTCTTTATCAGAGCACATCTTTATGAAATTACACCACTTTCCAAAAACACATGTAAAAAGTAATAAAGTAGTTTTAGATGGATTTAGTTTAGTATGTAACCCAATTAAATTTTTCCAAATAGGGTTTCTATTTATCAGAGCACATCTTTATGAAAACACATTCTCAGATGGAATTTGAATTGATACAAGAATTTTGCAATGTAATCTAATCCTTATAAAGCGTGATTTATGGATGGGTGTGTGTATATTAAGATTCTCTCGCTACGTTTGTCCAAACCGTGCAACGTCGAGAGTTGAATTTTTTTTATGGTGGCCAGAAACGGCTGTCGGATCCTAATAGATGAGTGATTGAATTTCTTCAACTTCTCTAAGTGTGTAAACTCAATCTTTTATTTGTTAAAACTCAAGCAGAGTTGATGCATGAATCGTTTTTACATGATGTGCCCTAAATGCACCGTGTGGCTGATTGGTCGTAAGGGAGGACGCCTTTCCACGACATTTACAAACGTCATTTTCGGAAGAATTTCCACCAGCGAGTTTCCATGTGCTCCCCGGAAAACTTTTTTTTCCTGTCGTGACGGGAGTGATAAAACATCCACCCATCCATAAATCGCGCTTGATCTATTCTATAATCTTTAAAAACCGTGTTTGCACCTGGAAACTCGCTGGCGGAAAATCTTCCGAAATTGGAAAAATGTTTGTAAATGACGTGGAAATTCGTCCTACCTTACAACTACATTGGGTCAGCGCGTCCAGAACCATTGTGTCTCGCCGAGTCTTTCTGTCACGACAGGAAAAAAAAGTGTTTCGGCGAGCATTGAATAGATAAAGATTTATGGATGGGTGGATGTTTTATGTTAACATTCTCACACTGCGTTTGTCCAAACCGTGCATCGTAGAGAGTTGACAGTATCGTGGCCAGAAACGGCTGTTGGATCCTGATAGACGAGTGATTGAATTTCATTTCCTTCTCTAAGTGTGTAAAATCAAGCTTTGAACATTTGCAAGGATTATCGATGAGTATGCCTGACCAGAAATATGTTACCTTGCTGCTCTCTTCTGGTAGTTTTAAGCATTACACTCTGCAGAAAGAGCAACACCTCGATGCCGCTGGAAATCCGCAGCCGGGAGAAGAATTGATGCTTCAGACCAATCATTCCATCTATTATTAAGGGAAATTTGAGATCCCTCCCCGATAAGATGGAAGAGCTGTCAGCACTTACCAGGCTGGAAAGGGCGTATCGGGAGTGTTGTACTCTGTTACTGTTGATCCTTCAGCTCCAGACTACTGAGGGACTGTGCGGATGAGCATGGAAGCGTGATGCTGCATATTTTCAACCTCAGTCTCAGTCTGCAGAAGGTCCCCACCTTGTGGAAGACTTCTTGTGTGTGGTTCCAGTTTTATGTAGCTCTACAATGTATTTTTCTTGTGTCTGTATCTGTTATTGCTACTGCAACCAAGATGGCGCCACTCAAGTGGCAGCCGGTAGTGGTAGCTCTGTCCGCTTTTACTCATTTTGTGTTTTGGTGCTTTTCTATCTTTTTTAATTGCATTTTAATATTTCTTGATGCTTTCCCATATACTTTGCTTAGTACTTTGTTCTTTTTGCTTGGTTGTTTTGCGACCTTTGCGAATCGACTGACTTGGTTTCTTTGTGCTAGTCTTAGATGTCTTTGGAGCCATTCCGCTGTGCCTCCGCTGTCATGCACGCGGGATCAGCTGTGAGCAGTGGACGATAGTGCCGGGAGAAGAGCTGACACTACAGACTGAATTTGGCATTCTGCCGTTATGGATACATCGCATCACCCCCCCGAGCGGATCACTTACCTCTCACCTTCAGTCAGCCAATAGGAGGCAGATCACCACCCAAACATCTTTTCATATTACCTCACTCTGAAGTTATTACATTGTGTTGTGTTACCGCAAGTTTAGAGTTCTGATGGATGTGGGGAAAAAACTGTCCTTAAGCTTATTTGTCCGTACTTTGTGGGACCTATAGCGTCTTTCAGAGGGCAGCAGCTGGAACAGATTGTGATCAGGGTGGTATGGGTCCCCGATGATGTTCCTGGCTCTGCTGAGGTAACGAGGGCTGGCAATGTCTTCCAGTGAGGGCAGAGAGCAGCCGACGATCTTCTGGGCAGTGTTAATCACTTTCTGCATGGCCTTTTGGTCTGCAGCCGTGCTTCCAATGTACCACACTGTGATGCAGTATGCCAGGATGCTCTCCACAGTGGTTCTATAGAAGGTTACCAGAAGCTTGGTGTCCAAGTTGTTCCTCCTGAGTACCCTGAAGAAATGGAGTTGTTTCTGGGCCTTCTTCACTACTGCCGTGGTGTTTGTAGACCAGGAGAGCTTATCCGTGACGTGGACCCACAGGAATTTAAAGGACTGGACCCTGTCTACATTTATGAGTGGGGCCAGATCTGTGCTGTGTTTGCGAAAGTCCAGGATTATTTCTTTCGTTTTCGTGGTGTTCAGTGTGAGATTGTTCACCGAGGACCACGAAGACAGTTTGTTGACCTCATCTCTGTAGGCCGACTCATCCCCTCCTGAAATGAGTCCGACCCACAGTGGTGTCATCGGCAAATTTGATGATGGAGTTAGACTGGTGGGTTGGTGTACAGTCGTATGTGTACAGGGAGTACAGAAGAGGACTCAGTACACAGCCTTGAGGGGAGCCAGTGCTCAGTGTAATGGAGGAAGAGCGGTGGGGACCAAGTCTAACAGTTTGTGGTCGGTTGGTTAAGAAGTTCTTTATCCAGCAGCAGATGGAAGAGGATAGTCCAAGGTGGGAGAGTTTGTCAGTCAGAATGTCCGGTTTTATAGTGTACCTGTCTCATTTCATGTTACTGAAGCTCGAGTGTACTGCTGCAGGGTGGTGGTGGATGTGTTGAGACAGTCTGATTTGTCAGTCTCAAAGCGGGCAAAGAAACAGTTCAGTTATTCTGCTAGTGAGGCATCGGCGTTAACAGACACATTATTGTCATTGTAATTGGTAATGTGTCGTATTCACTGCCACATCTTCTTTGGGATATTTTCTGTGAAGTTCTCAATTTTCCTTGCATATGCTGCCTTGGCCTTTTAATGCCTCTCTTCAGGTCTGCTCTGGCAGCGCTGTATTGTACCTTGTCCCCTGACCTGAAGGCGGTGTTACGGCATTTGTGTCTCACTGGTCATCCAGAGTTTTTGATTAGGAAAAACCTGTATCCGTTTATTAAGAGTGACATTGTCCGTGCAGTTTTTGATGTAGGAAAGTAGAGTGTCCGTGTAGTCCTGGAGGTTGTGGTGTTCAAAAAGTTCCCAAATGGTGCGGGAAAAACAGTCCTGCAGCTGAGAAAGGGCGTGCTCGGGCCATGTTTTTTTAATCTTTATTTGTGGCCTTGTTAGCCTCCGGAGTGGGGTGTATGAGGGGGTGAGGGACAGGCAGAGATGGTCGGATCCAACAAGGTGAGGGAGGGGTGTGGCTCTATAAGCATGTTTGATATTAGAATAAACATGGTCTAGAGTTTTATCTCCTCTGGTGTGACACTTCACGTACTGGATAAACTTAGGCAGAACAGTCTTTAAACATGCTTTGTTGAAGTCACCAGCGACAATAAAGACTCCATCGGGGTGGTCAAGCTGCTGTTTGTTTACAGTCGCTAGCAGGCTAAGTGTCGTGCTAATGTTAGCATCCGGTGGGATGTAAACAGCCATTCCAATGACAACCGTTAGCTCTCTAGGTATATAGAAGGGCCTGCACCGTACTGCTAAGAGCTCTAAATCGGGGGAGCAGTGAGTGTTAATGATCCTACTGTTGCAGCACCAGTCGTTGTGTATGTACACGGTGGTCTCGAGATGTCCTGGGGGATATTGTAGGTTCGTTGGTAATCTGTTGTGATGGATAAATCACATCTCCTCCCGAGAGTGTTAAGAATCCTACTGTTGCAGCACCAGTCGTTGTGTATGTACACGCAAAGTCCCCCCCTGCTTTTCTCTGATTCTTTCGAACGATCGTGTCGGTGTAGCGTGCGGCTAGCTAGCGATACCGCGGCGTCGGGGATTTGCGGGTGTAGCCACGTTTCCGTGATGAGAATAACGTTGCAGTTCCTGACAAAGCTGTTGGTAGCAAGCTGAAGTTCCAAATCGTCCATTTTGTGGGTATGGATCTGGCATTGGTTAAGAAGATACTCGGAAGCGGTGCTCTGTGCGGTTGTTTCCTTAGCTTAGCAGCTAGGCCCGCCTGGCATCCACGCTTTTGCTTTCTTTCCCTTTGCCACCTCTGTCGTACTCTGAGCGGGCTGACTATCCACGGAGATCCCAGTGGTCTCAAGATGTCCTCAGGGATATTGTAGGTTTGTTGGTAATCTGTTGTGATGGATATATCGCATCTCCTCCCAAGAATAATTAAATCCTGGCGACTGTAGAAAGTTTGCCACGCAGATGGGTAGTCGGACGATTTGCCGAAAGCCGTTTCGCCGACGGACGTTTGGCGGACGGACAGTTCACCGAACGGACGTTTCGCCGAAATGCTCTCCCCGCCCCCGGATCGTGTGTGTACATGTTTTTCAACCTCGGCCCGCGGTCCATATATGGCCCGTTACAGATAACATTCATTTAGGAATAACAAGGGCATGTAATGACCCCCCGGGGGCGGGGCGAGCGTTTCGGCGAAAAGTCTGTTCGGCGAACTGTCCGTCGGCGAAACGTCTTTCGGCAAATCGTCCGGTCACGACGCAGATGTTAGTAAATAACGATAAGTTTGAGAAAACAAAACACCAAACTGGAGAGCAAAGAGCCGCTGCACCCGTTCGCGCCGCCATCTTGGATCGATCCATCTTGGATCGATCCAAGAGAGAAATTTATGTTAAGAGACCAGGTGGCTTTTTTCACACAGATCTGTCCCTATTGATCTACGACTCCATGCGCTCACATATCACCAATGATGTAAAAAAACAAGTAACGCACACTAATTCAGTGCTCGCCGTAATTCCAGGAGGATTGACAAAAAACTCCAGCTGCTAGGTATTGGCGTCAACAGAGCTTTCAAAAATAGACTGCGAACTGTGTGGGAGCAGTGGATGACAGAAGGCGAACATACGTTCACCAAGACCGGGAGACAGCGCCGGACAACATACGCAAATATTTGCCAGTGGATCGTGATTCCCCGGGTGGATATATCAGTTTCAACTGTGGTTCGAGCTTTCAGGAAGGCAGGAATTGTCACTCAACTGCCAGTCAACCAAAGCGACACGGACGCGAAAAATGACGACTTTGATGAGGAATGAACTGATAAAGTGAGCTTTACGTGTTTGTTTTGTGTTTACAGTTGAACAAGGTTTTGTGAATATGGACGTCAACAGCTGAATGTTATAGTGCCTCATTGTGTACATGAGAACACACACGGTTCACGTGCATGAACAACATCGAGTTATTTTTTGAGTTATTAATGTTATTGTTATTGTTTTGCACTATTACGTGTGTTACTATATTGTGATTGCACTAACGTTTAATGTACCGTAACAGCATCACAATGTTTTTTTTACGTGTTTACTGAATGGAGGAAAAGTTCCCCTCCACTATGTGATATAAATGTTGCACTTACTGTATTTTCACACCTATAGTGCGCACTTAAGTCTAAAATTTTCTCTAAAATGGTTGATGCGCCTCGTCTTTGCACTAAATTAAATTTTTGTATGGCCCCGACCGCTTGAGACTGGTTTTATTTCTTGCCGGCACGCTACTTATTGCGATCAACCCATCGGACATTCACCGTAAAAATAGCCTCCTCGCGCATTCCAAGCATTACGGTAAATCCATTCAAAACATCCCAGGGGAGTGGCAAGGCATGACTTCCGTGTGCTCGCAGCGCTTTTAACCCTCAAAAACACTCAATACTCAAAGAAACAGCATATTAGAGCTATACAGAGGAAATGCCTGACTGAAGCCATGGATCAAACACAATTCAACAGCTTTGCTAACGGATGGCCAACATAGTAGTACGGGCAGGCAGCGAGCGTCGCACGAGTTACGTGACGATTTGGAATGAATTGTCGATGCCGATATAACAGCGAGGAGAATCAAAGGCTTGAGAGTGATGCACGTCGCGAGTTACAATGGATTGTAGATGACTGGACTCAAGTGTCGGCCAGCACTGTTGTTCGAGGTTCGCCAAAGATGGAATCATGTTCCCGGAATACACAACTCTTACTGACAGTAAGAGTGTACCTTTTACCTCAATAGAGCATTATCAAACTTGGTTTTGCTCATGCTGTCTTTAAAAAAGACGCTAGCGGCTAGCCTAACTTACGCTAGCAGTTAGCGGATAGCATAACATGCGCTAGCGGCTAGCATAACATGGGTACGCTAACGGCTAGCATAACATAGGTACGCTAGCGGATAGCATAACATACGATAACCTAGTGTCATGCTAACGCCTTTTCTGAAGAAGCACCCAATGTATTGACAAAAAAATGAAAATAGACCCGCAAATGAGACTGCGCCCTACCACACGGTGCGTTTTATAGGTGTGAAAATACGGTACATGTTATACCTTGCTGTTGTTGAAAGATAAAAATGTGTACCTTACCTCAGAGCAAATAATAAAACAGTTTATTCATTTTGGGAGTGAATGGAGTGGTCAGAAAGTTGATTTGTAAGCTATTAATGAAGTTTGACTGACATATCTGACTGTTTTGTTGACATTCCCTTTAGCGTAGCACTATCTAGTGGATGCATAACATAACCCCAGCCTCTACTGTTGCATCGTATGGCGCGGTGCGCCTTATATATGGAGAAAAAATTAAAATATGTCAGCATTGAAGGTGTGCCTTATAGTGCGGAAAATACGGTAATTATTATGTAGAAAAACGTATAACCGTTTGTGGTTTAATTTTATGGTGCTTTTAACGTGCTGCGCTTACCTGCTCAATAAGTTGTTTCATCATGCTGAAATTTTCCAAACTAAACACCTGTCAGGAATGAATAAGGAAAGAGGAAAACTTATTAATCAAGTGAGAAATCTGTTTGAGTATAAAGACATTGTACCTTTTTAGCTCCCATGATATGTGCAAATACAGGAAGAAGACTTCCGTCACTCACTCCAAGACAGACACTGTCTTCCTTCAATACCTAAATTTAGCAAAGGCATTTAAAAAGAAATCAAAATTAGAATGCATTCATTGTCATTGAGCAAGAATAAACAAAATCGAGACAAGCAGCTGTCAAGTCATTTTTTTAAATAAGACAAGAAATCATAAATTCTGAATAATAACGACAGCAAGAGAATAATTTAGGGAAAAAGTCAAATAAAGCAATAATGAATATGTAACAAGATACCGTATTTACTCGCATGTAAGCCGTCCACACGTATAAGCTGCAACCTGAAAATTCCCTTGAAATTTTCAAAGCAATAATTAATATGTAACAAGATACAGTATTTACTCGCATGTAAGCCGTCCACGCGTATAAGCCGCAACCTGAAAATTGCCTTGGAATTTTCGAATTTTACAATTTCATGCGAATAAGCCACCCTCTGATTCCCAATATTCACCTCCATATTCAGGGTTTTAATAGGGAGTACAAATGTGTTACATTGAAGGGAAAATCTTAAGAAAAATCATCACAAGTGGTATGTCTGAGATACTGTATGAATCAAAAGCACATTATTAGGGTCAATATCATAAGGAAGTTAATATGCCTGTCTTTGTAAATGCAAAATATCAAATTATTGAATAAGAAAAAAGAAATAAGTCTATCTTGATGAGAATCTGATGCTTTCTAATTACAGAAATTACAACTTTCGTACCAGAAGTTTAAGATGTTGTGGCAGCCATATTGCTTCTAATGTCAAATTATCTCGATTGTTTCTTTCGATGGCTCATACTCCAATAGTTGTCACTTTCGAACAAGAAATACAACAGAAAAAAATCAAAGTGGAATTTTTTTTTTTTTTTAAAGCAAGGCTTCTGGCCAGTCAGAGCATGTTTAACTAGGTTTAGACGGCACCACCCAAGGTAAGATGGCTGTGCCCCGAGCGAGCAGTGATGGGAACGTTTTATGCAAGATACTCACGATTTTTTTTCTTGAATTTCATTCATAGACGTCAAAATATATTTTGTTTAGCATTTAATATTTATCCTTTCTCTATTTTGAAATAAATGAAAGTATCAGCCGCATTCGCTTGCATCATGACGTCACGGCACCATTTTGTCGTGACGTCATCGTGTCACGGTGCCGTCAACTTGCAGTTTTTTTGCATGTCGTGTTTTTATGCACATATTAGCCGTACCCCCAATTCAGTCAACATTTTTTTGTCCGACAAAAGCAGCTTATGTGAGTAAATATGGTAACTTCCAGTGGGCTCAGCACCTATGAGAGGTGGCCAAGGAGGTCGGGTGTGAGGACTGTGTATCACAGTCCTCACACCGGTACACGGTCGATTGGTCACCGGTCTTTTGGTCGCGGTCTTTTGGTTGCCCGGATGTTTGGTCGCCCGAACGTTTGGTCGCCCAAACGTTTGGTCGCCCGAACGTTTGGTCGGCCGAACGTTTGGTCGCCCGAACGTTTGGTCGCCCGAACTTTTGGTCGCCCGAACTTTTGGTCGCCCGAACTTTTGGTCGCCCGAACTTTTGGTCGCCCGGACTTTTGGTCGCCCGGACTTTTGGTCGCAGTTTGGTCGCCCAAATGATGAGCTGCTGCCATCTACTGTCAATTTGTTAAAAAGAAGACAAAGCAAATTCACAGATGTCTGTGTGTGTGTGTGTGTCTATGTGTGTGTGTATGTGTTTGGTGGTGCTACTCTACAAAGTGCGTTTTCCCAGTAAAAAAAACAAATAGTAATATAAAAGTATAAAATGTCATATCCCGGCTAGGTAAATTCTAAAATGTTGCACAATCGAAGATATTGCACATTGTTATTGCACACCCCGAAGTTATTGCACAGAAGGGATTGTGTGTCGTGCTAACGCAAGTTCAGAGTCCTGATGGCTGTGGGGAAAAAAACTGTCCTTAAGTCTATTTGTCCGTGCTTTGTGAGACCTGTAGCGTCTGCCAGAGTGAGGGCAGAGAGCAGCCGATGATCTTCTGGGCAGTGTTGATCACTCTCTGTATGGCATTTCTGTCTGCTGCCGTGCTTCAAGCGTACCACACTGTAATGCAGTATGCCGGGATGCTCTCCGCAGTGGCTCTATAGGTTACCAGAAGCTTAGTGTCCAAGTTGTTCCTCCTGAGTACCCTCAGGAAAATGGAGTCGATTCTGGGCTTTCTTCACCACTGCCGTGGAGTTGGTAGACCAGGAGAGCTTGTCCGTGACGTGGACCCCCAGGAATTTGTTGGACTGAACCCTGTCTATGCATACTACATTTATGAGGAGTGGGGACAGATCTGTGGTGCGTTTGCAAAAGTCCAGGATTATTTCTTTAGTTTTCGTGGTGTTTAGTGTGAGATTGTTCCATGAAGACAGTTTGTTGACCTCATCTCTGTAAGCAGACTCATCCCCCCTGGGATGAGTCCGAGCACAGTGGTGTCATCGGCAAATTTGATGATGGAGTTAGACTGGTGGGTCGGTGTACAGTCATATGTGTACAGGGAGTACAGAAGAGGACTGAGTACACAGCCTTGAGGGGAGCCAGTGCTCAGTGTAATGGAGGAAGAGAGCTGGGGACCAAGTCTAACAGTTTGTGGACGGTTGGTTAAGAAGTTCTTAATCCAGTAGCAGACGTTAGAGGACAGTACAAGGTGGGAGAGTTTGTATTATAGTGAAGGCTGAGCTATAGTCAATGAAAAGCATCCTCACGTACTATGAAGACCCGAATAATCGTATGCCTACGATTATTTTTTCAACTCAAATTTTCGCATGCCTACGATTCTTATTCAGGTGCCTACGATTATTAATTTTTGCCTCAATTAAGTCCGTGCAGCAGCAACATTGTTCTATGTCATTAACTTTCTACGTGTAAAGCACACGTGCTGTTTTTACTAACGTACTAGTACTAGTAAGAACGTGCAATTGCCACTGGTAGAGTTGCAATATACATAATTACAATGTATTGGTAGGCCTAATATATACGAGAGTTACGTTATCATACCTGTCAACCTGGGCCAATTCCTCCCCGTATTAATGATTGGAATTCCCCGTATTAAGCAATACAAAACCGTACAAATGCAACGCGGCACATATTTACTCACATAGGGTGCACGTAAAAGTGTTATGGTCGCGCCGCGTTGTCGTGACGCGACCGTGAATGTATTCGGACCCAAGCGCTATGACTCATAGCTGCTTAAATAACGAAACAGGAAATGATTTAATCATTTCCTGTTTCGTGTGAAAGGGGAATGCGTGTGCGCATATCATGCTTAAAGCATGACAATATTAGCAGTTGACGATGACGTTTTCGTCTGCTACCAGTGACCGAGACGATCCGGATTAGAGCCGAAATGCGTAAAACGAGATCCGTTTTACAAAAAACGTACTTAAAAAAAATCCCGTACAAAAGTTGTTATACGGCGTACACAATTTGAAATGAACAAAAAACGTATAAAATACGGGAAAAACGTATAAGTTGACAGGTATGCGTTATACGCAATTCATTGCAGCAATTATTTGCAACTGTAATACAACTTTGCAACACGATTATCCGTTGTCTTGCTAGCAGTAGTATTAGCATGGAGAAAAAATATAAAAAGTACACTTTAGAGGAGAAAGAGAAACTGACAGAAAAGTTGATTATTTCTTTACAGTAGCCTATGTAATCGATCATCATGACTTTAATTTGTAGCTAATTGTGGAATTTAAACATATTATTTTGTTTCAGGCTACTAGTAAACTGTTGATTAAAATAATAATGATTGTCCTTGTTATGATTTTATAATAAATATTCCATCATAGCTTTAATTCTATGCATCGAATCTGTTTAGACACTAATTATCTCGTGCCTACTAATATTCATTATTTTTGGAATTTTCCACTGCCTACTATTATTCCGGTACCTACTATTATTAATTCATTTGGAATTTTCCACTCCCTACTATTATTCCAGTGCCTACTATTATTCGGGTCTTCATAGTAGTTCCCAAAGTGCTCCAGGTGGCTCAGTGCTGTGTGTAGAGATACGCCGATGGCGTCCTCAGTGGACATATTTCCTCTATAGGCAAACTGGTGGAGGTCAACTGAGGGAGGGATTGTATCCCTGATATGGCGGGCGAACAACTTTTCAAAGCACTTCATGATCACAGGCATAAGTACAACAGGCCTATAATCCTTGAGGCTGTCAATGGTTGGCTTTTTAGGGACAGGGATAATGGTGGCAGATGAAAAGCATCCTCACGTAGTTCCCATGGTGCTCCATGAGGCTCAGTGCTGTGTGTAGAGCTACGGGGCTGGCGTCCTCAGTGGACCTATTTGCTCTATAGGCAAACTGGTGAGGGTCAACTGAGGGAGGGATTGTATCCCTGATATGGCGGGCGACCAACTTTTCAAAGCACTTCATGATCACAGGCGTAAGTGCAACAGGCCTATAATCATTCAGGCTGTCAATGGTTG